>NW_024366928.1:0-244 GCF_014805655.1 Passer montanus
TTCAAATTACAGAAAAGCAGACAATTGATGCAGCCCTGGCTGGAAGGAGCACCCAAAAAATGGGGAAAAGATGAACAGCCACCGCAACAAATCCTACAACACCATGGACCAGCTCCTGGGAACCCCAACCAATTCATATCAGGAGCCACAGTACCCATTTATCATTTCAATGGCATCATTAGATTAGAAGCTGTCCTCAAAATAATAACCACCCAGACAGATCCAGCTCCTGACTTTCCTGCTG
>NW_024366928.1:1753-2446 GCF_014805655.1 Passer montanus
CTGAGGGCAGAGCCGGAGCTGAGGAACAGCCCTGCAACGGGCCCGGGCCCGCGGCGGCATTGAGCTGCCAGCGCCAACAAACTGCTCCGCAGCTCCCGCCACGCCTTTCCCAGCCCTGCGCCTGCCGTGCCTCCGCCTCAGCGGGAAGCCCTGCAGCCTCGCTGCTCCTACCCCTAATCAGGAGCATCTGATCACCATCTGCCTCCGTGCAGGACCAAACAAACCGAACCGATGTGGGGCTCTCTGCCGTCCCAGCTGACTGCTCCAGGCTCCAGGGCAGACCGGGAGCTCTGGGAAGGGGCCCCGGCTGGGGGCGCAGCCCCCGGGGCAGCTCCAAGGCTCCTCCAGCCGGGATGGAACGTGGCAGGGGGAGCAGGGGAAGGGACGGGGCTGCCGGCGGAGCACGAGGGACAGCGGGGGCACTTCACAAGCATTTAATGCAAAAATCATAAGAAAGGCAACAGCAACAGTGTCACCATAGCACAGGGCCACATGAGGACACGTCCCATTGGAGTGGGGTGATGCCCGCCCGATGCCGGGCACCCACCAGAGCCGCTCTCTCACTGCCTTCTACAGCCGGACAGAGGAGACAAAATTTAACCAGGAGTTCAGGAGTTGAGCTAAGGACCAGGAGAGTTCCCTCTTCCAATACCATCACGAGCAAAATTGGAGATATTAATTGAATTTATTACT
>NW_024366929.1:0-2446 GCF_014805655.1 Passer montanus
ATTTTTTTTGATATTTGGAGATTTTTTTGTGATTTTTTTGTGGTTTGTTTTCTTTATTTTTCGGGAATTAAAAAAAAATTTTTGGCTTTTTTTTAGGTTTTTAAAATATTTTCTTAGGAGTTTCCTAATTTTTTTTTTGGGAGATGATTTAAAATTCTGAATCCCAGCGCCCCCAGGTGCAGCCGCGCCGCCCCGAACAGCTCGGGGTTCAGCGAGCCGGAACATTCCAGAACCTCCCCCGAGGCCACCAGCAGCGACAGCGCCACCACCTGCCGAAAAAAAAAACTTTTTGGCTTTTTTTTTGTTTTTAAAAAATTGTCTTAGGAGTTTCCTAATTTTTTTTTGGAGATGATTTCAAATTCTGAATCCCAGCGCCCCCAGGTGCAGCCGCGCCGCCCCGAACAGCTCGGGGTTCAGCGAGCCGGAACATTCCAGAACCTCCCCCGAGGCCACCAGCAGCGACAGCGCCACCACCTGCCGACAAAATGGGGGATTTGGGAATTTTTGGGGAATTTCTGGGGAATTTTTGGGAATTTTTTTGGATTTTTTTGGGGATTTTTGGGGGATTTTTTGGGAATTTTTAGGCAATTTTTGGGGATTTTTGGGAATTTTTGGGATTTTTTTGGGGATTTTTTTTATTTTTTAAGGCATTTTTGGTGGGTTTTTTTTTTAATATTTGGGGCAGTTTTGGTGGCATTTTCTGCAGATTTTTTTTAATATTTGGGGATTTTTTTGGAATTTTTTGGGAATTTTTGGTGAATTTTTTTAAATGTTTTTGGGATATTTAGGGATTTTTTTTACTTTTGGTGGTTTTTTGGGCGACATTTTTTGGGGATTTTTTTTGATATTTGGAGATTTTTTTGGTGATTTTTTGGGGATTTATTCAGTATTTTTCCGGAATTAAAAAAAAAAAAAATTCTGGGTTTTTTTAGGTTTTTTTGAAATTTTCTTGGGATTTTCAAAATTTTTTTAGGAGATGATTTCAAATTTTGAATCCCAGCGCCCCCAGGTGCGGCCGCGCCGCCCCGAACAGCTCGGGGTTCAGCGAGCCGGAACATTCCAGAACCTCCCCCGAGGCCACCAGCAGCGACAGCGCCACCACCTGCCGACAAAATGGGGGATTTGGGAATTTTTGGGGAATTTTTGGGGAATTTTTGGGAATTTTTTTGGATTTTTTTGGGGATTTTTGGGGGATTTTTTGGGAATTTTTAGGCAATTTTTGGGGATTTTTGGGAATTTTTGGGATTTTTTTGGGGATTTTTTTTATTTTTTAAGGCATTTTTGGTGGGTTTTTTTTTTAATATTTGGGGCAGTTTTGGTGGCATTTTCTGCAGATTTTTTTTAATATTTGGGGATTTTTTTGGAATTTTTTGGGAATTTTTGGTGAATTTTTTAAAATGTTTTTGGGATATTTGGGGATTTTTTTTACTTTTGGTGGTTTTTTGGGCGACATTTTTGGGGATTTTTTTTTGATATTTGGAGATTTTTTTTTTGTGATTTTTTGGGGTTTTATTCAGTATTTTCCAGAATTAAAAAAAAAATTCTGGGTTTTTTTAGGTTTTTTTAAAATTTTCTTGGGATTTTCAAAATTTTTTTAGGAGATGATTTCAAATTTTGAATCCCAGCGCCCCCAGGTGCGGCCGCGCCGCCCGGAACAGCTCGGGGTTCATGGAGCCGGAACATTCCAGAACCTCCCCCGAGGCCACCAGCAGCGACAGCGCCCCCACCTGCCGACAAAAAGGGGCATTTGGGGAGTTTTGGGGGTTTTTTTTTTAATTTTTGGCATTTTGGGGCATTTTCTGGAAATTTTTGTGGATTTTTGGGGCATTTTTTAGAATATTTTGTGGAATTTTTGATGCTTTTTGGGGGGGAAGGATTTTTGGGATTTTTGGGGGGATTTTTTGTGGATTTAGGGATTTTTTGGGGGATTTTTGCAGTTTTTGGGATTTTTTGGAGGTTTTTTTTTAATTTTTATGGTGTTTTTTATTTTTGCTGGTTTCGATTTTATTGGGGATTTTGAGGGCTTTTTAAGGGATTTTTAAATTTTTTTGGAAGATTTTTGGGGAGATTTTTTTATATTTGGGGTGGTTTTGAGATTTTTGGGGGATTTTTTGGATATTTTTGAGATTTGCTTTCTTGGGGGGGGAGGATTTTTTGGGGGATTTTTGCAGTTTTTGGGATTTTTTGGAGTTTTTTTTTTATTTTTATGGTGTTTTTTATTTTTGCTGGTTTCGATTTTATTGGGGATTTTGAGGGCTTTTTAAGGGATTTTTAAATTTTTTTGGAAGATTTTTGGGGAGATTTTTTTATATTTGGGGTGGTTTTGAGATTTTTGGGGGATTTTTTGGATATTTTTGAGATCTTTTTGGGATCTTTTCAGAGGGATTTTATCAGCTTTTTTTTTTACTTTTTGGGAATTTCTTTTTGGATTTTTTTGGGGGGGGGG
>NW_024366930.1:0-2498 GCF_014805655.1 Passer montanus
TTTGTCCAGGCCAGCAGTGGAGAACTGATAGCATCAGCAAGATAACCCACGAAGCAGAAAAGAGCATCACCTTTAGTATTAATGCCTTTTACACAGTAGCCCTTCTCCAGGATGGTCATCTGAACCTGCCCTATCACGCCTAGGAATTTCATCCTACTGCTGTGGATGAAGGACTCTTCACAGTTACTGCAGTCTTTGCAACCATTCAGATACAAATGAAGGTACTGTCAATTTTTTAATAAAATATTTGCAGTTAAAAGCCTCCATAATTATTACAGTGTCCCTGATTAAGAATTTGAGATGCTTCCACAAGAACAATTTGAATCTCTTCCTTTCCAAGCACTGCACTGGTTATTTAATTTCAGTTATTTACTATGAGAAACAGTATATTTCACATAGTAGAAATGTGCATTTGATCTGGAAAGTTTCAGTCAGTGGTTAGCTGCTGGTTTTGCCTTGCTGCATTTAAGCCTGTTCCACCTGTTGGAGAGCTCAAAAGTGTTCCTTTCTCCTCCCAGCTCTACCAAGAGAAATACAGAGAGTTCTAGCAGCCTACTACTGATGCTCCTTGTTTCTTCTCAAAGTTCAAGCCACTCATGATTATCCACCTGTTCTGTGGTGTATAAATCAGTACACCAGTGTCATTTCTGAATTCCTACACAAAGCTGGCTTTCCTCAGGATCTGTAAATGAAAGGTCACAGCCCCAAGTATCAGATGATGTGGGTAATACCCAGCATAGCAAAAATATCAGTATTTGAAGCCTAAACCAGAAAGGAGCTTCCATGACCAGTAAGTTGCTTTCACTGGTTTGTACAACAGGATAATCAGTATATGTTGTCTTCAGTAGTGGTGGAGGAGGAGGAGGTGCTTTCCCACATCACAGGAAAATGGATGAGTCCTTTTGCCCTCAGAGCAGCTTTGAAAAGAGCTGGAGTGAACATTTTCCCAGCAGAGTACTCTCCCAAGTATGTCCCTGTGCCCAGGAAGGTGAGTGCCAGAGAGGTTCCTGGTGGTTTTTCCCCGTTTTTCACTCAGGTCACCCTTTCCTGCACTGGGAGCTGCTGTGCTGCCAGCTGAGCCAGGGACTGAGTAAAGCAGGCTCTGGCACTGCTGTAACACAGGGAAATAGAGAGAGATCTGTTTGTTTGATTTGTACTTGTACTGCAGGCTGCCCTGGCAGAAGTGAAGGCCTATGAACAGATGGCTCTGCTTGCAGCTGCTTTTGCTTTTGCTCACAGCAAGTGGAATAGAGAAGCAGGGCCAGAGCAAGTCATGTTCAAGGTTTGTGGAGTCCAACAAAACTTCCAGGGTAGACCATCATTGACCCCTTCCCCAGTGAGAAACAATTAACTCACCTGTGGTGGCTTCAGCCCCAGCCTCAGTTCAGTGTCACAGACCGCACCTGAGAGCTCTCAGGGGACACAAGTCTCATCAACAAAGACACTTGCTAAGGAAAATGGAACTGGTAAGTCACCAAGGGAGGCTTTAGCCAGAGCTGGGGTGTCAGAGCTTCATGCTCTTCAGAGGCCCCTTGAAAATCAGCTATCTGCTCTGCCAGCTTTTTAATGAACAGCTTCTTCCTGCCTGTAGGGTTTCTTTTGCTCCCTACTGCAAAGGAAGGAACGAGCAACCTCTCTGTTGGTTTGTCTCCACCTGTGAGCTAAAACACATGGTTAAAACCTCCCAGCCAGACAAACACTCCCATGTGTGGCTGGAGAAAGGTAGCACACCCCACTGCTGAAAGCTGCAGTGGCTTTCTCACAGGTTAAATGCATGTGACACACAAATATTAGAATTTGTACTCTGACAATGGCACAGGCTTCACCTCATAGTGCATTTCTTCTTGCAATAGGTGAGCGAATATCTCACAGCAGGTTCTGCCAAAGACAACGACTGGGCTTTTTTATGTTCAGTGGTGAAAAAGTACAAAACCTCAAGCTCACTGAATCCAGTGAGGCTTTTTCAGAAGAGCTGGAAGAAGAGTCTGAATTTCACTCCACACTCTACCATATGCTCAAGGATTCTGACAGCAATGAAGCCATGGATAAAGTGGAAAGAGCTGGCTTCCTGTTTATTGATTCTCTGTATCAGCTGCTCCTTGCTACCAGAGTCTTAGCATACTCTTAGATACTGCATGCTTTCCTTCAAAATTTTATTATCAAAGGCTTTCAATAAAGTTATATTTCAAGTCTTAAATCCTTTTCTATTCAAATCATTGAAACAGGTTCTAAAATGCAAACATTTTATCTTTATTCAAGCAAAATAAATTCTTTATTCAATTGTGCCTAGACCACCTAGACATGTTTATTGTTAGCTACGTTCAAAATTGCTATTCTATAGTAAACCTCAACAGAACTGAGACCCTTTTAGCTATTTTTAAAGATGACTTTTGTCAGAATGGGAAAAAGATTTTTTTTCATTTCAAGTCATGCTTTAAAGAAAAAAACTTAATTTCCCCCAAAAAATAGCCACAACCCAACAAAACAAATCCAGACAT
>NW_024366931.1:0-2493 GCF_014805655.1 Passer montanus
ATATTTCACTTGGTTGGCTCAGTGAACCCAAACAATATGTGTTCAGAGATTGTGCCTGCAGATTAATGAGGAGATAGAATTAACAATGGAATCAAACGCAGAATGTTAAAAGTGATCTGGAAAAGGTTTCAAATTCTTCATTTCTGTGACAAGAATTACAGGCAGCTGGGAGAATGGCACCAGGTGAATGAATTGTAGTGACACTGAACTGTAACAACAGAGAGGAAAGGTCAAAATTGTAGTCATTATTTTTAGAACTTCAAGGTCATCGTATGTGAGTTGCTGTCAGATGTTGCAGCAGGGAGAATTAAATAATTGTACCCAACTATATATACATTAGTTGATTTTACATGATTTTCTCCTTAAGGTTACAATCCTCATTACTAAAATTGAAATTTAAGAATATAATTTTTTAATTAATTGCCTATTTAAGACTACTGTGCAAATAGTTTATGCTGAGCCATAATAGTTTATTTTCATTCTTTCTTGCTCTGCCTTTATTTGAATGACAAAAATCATAACCTAAGTAGAAAATAGTGCAGAGGTAATCCATTCTTGTGTCACAAGTCATAAAAAGAAAAAAAGTAAGGCAACAATTTATAGTTTTGACATGCCTAAATTACCCATGGGAGTTAATACCTATTTTTCCCTGTCAAATTCTTGTTTGAATCTCGCAGTGGTTTATAAGTAATTTATGTGCAAAACATTGTAGCAGGCATACAAAGCAGTATCTAATTATTCCAGTCAGAGAAATTTTAAAGCTGCAAATTTTAGGCCTTCAAATGTGCCACGTGTTATGGTCTGGCTGCAGGGTACAACAAAAATTTTAGAGACACTGATTTTATAAGTTCAGGTTTTCCAACACAAAAATGTTGCAGGATACACAGTGTAAAAATGCTGTTAAATTGACAGGACTCAGCACACAGAGGTGTGGGGGATGTTTTGCTGTGTGCCAGTCAGAAATAGGAGATTTATCAAGCCACTGTTGTAGCTTGAAGTGGCACAGAATATGCATTTTAAACAGCCTTACATTGCAGTGTTTAAATGCTTCACTTGAAGGAGCAGAAAGCATCCATTAGATTGCTCTTGAGCTCTGTCACTGCAGTCAGTTTGACATCACTCAGATTTGCAGGGTTTAAGTGCTGGCTGCTCTTTAATCCTAATTTCTCCCTAAGTGCTGTTTTAGTGGAACCTTTTTTTGCATTTTCAGGAACAGGCAGAACCCATTTTTAGGTCAGTTAAATGCTAAAAATACTGTCAGACACAGTGGAGGGAGAGCAGCAACAAAGCAGGCTGTGGCAGTTGATGCCCTGTCAGAAATGCCATCAGTGGGGTGGAGAGAGCTCTCTAAACACTTCTCTAAAATACAGACTGTGAGAAGGGACTCTGTGTTTCAGTGCTCCATCTCCAAGTGGGATTCTGCCTGTGTACAGCATAAAGATGGTTTGTGCTTGCAGATATGTTGCTTACAGTGACTGTGCTTTAATCTATTTTTAATTGTCAGAGACAAAAGAAAGAGAAGAAACCTTTGGAAGCTTTGTCTGTGGCCTGAAAGCCAAAGCTGTGCCTTTGCTGCTTTCTGCCTCATCAAGTCATGAAGATTTTGCAGGGAGAGCTGAGTTGATGCCAGTGCTGGTGAGCCAGAATTGACAGCATCTCCCTTTTCTAGGAGTGCACTGGCTTTGCAGCCCTAGCAGGGCTGGAAAGGAGCAGCCATTTATTTCAGTTCCTGGGGAATCAGCCTTGCCTATGGATTTACTCCCACAGCAGCTCAGCTGGTAACAAGGCAGGAAGTGCAGAGTGGAATTGTGCCTGGATGGTGATGAATGCCGCTCTGGGGCTGCTGGCTCTCACCTCTCTGCCCCTGTATGTACGTGCATCCATCACCAGGGCAGGATGGACCAGAAGCTGCTTCACCCCGGGCAGTGCCAGTGCTTGGCAGGGCCCTGACTGTGCAGAGCTCAGCAGTGTGTGCACAGTGCTACCCTCTGCACTGGTTACCCTCTGGGCAGGGCTGCCATTGCCAAAATGGATCTTCTCACCCTTACTTAGAGTAACTCCATTGGAGCATCTGCTCTGCAGCCATGGGGGATGCCAGGTGAACAGCTGTGCTTCCAATGGAAAAGATCTTGTGCTGATTCAGCTCCTCCAATGGGCACAGTTTGTTCTTCTTCTTACAGGCAAATGTCTGAGGATGTCCACGTTGCAGTCTGTAATGTTTAGTCAAGGTTACTAAGAAAGTAACATCAAATTAGAAATGTGCTCCTCCAATATGAAAGTATTCTTATTTCACTGAGGTTTCCCAATGATCACTTTAGGTTTCATCTATTATCTTCATTCTTAAAGACATACCTGATTCATTCTTTTTGATATGCATGCTTTAATTTTGGTCTCTTCTCAAAAGTTAATGTTGAGATGACAGTGTTCTTAGTCTACAAAGGCTTGATTTCAGCAGCAGTACAAGTCAGGTCAGGATCTGTGAAGAGATTCTAA
>NW_024366932.1:0-2539 GCF_014805655.1 Passer montanus
GAGGGTGTTCAGGAGTTTGTGGAGGCACCTGAAAAACAAGCCATTTTCCATGCTAGGAGGAAGAGACAGCCACCTGGCAAAGTCTCATTTTATGAGACAGCTTCAGGGCCACCAGTACAATAGCAGCTCTCGGGTGAAAGCAGAGACCTGCAAACAGGGAGTGTGGCTGGCTTGGGAAGAGGCTACATGGAGAGCAGGACTCATCACAGCTTGCGCTGGGAAGGAAGCTGGAGATCTTACCATCATGATGCAGATAAAAGCCTCATCTTACATTGTGAAGAAAACCAGGCAAAAAAATCCCACACTCAACACAGGTCTGCAGGATCTGAGTGGGCTTCTTCAAGAAAACTCTCCTATTTCTCCCTCCCACACACCCCGTACCCAGCCACGGGCCCTGATGCCCAACTGTCAGGGCACAGGACAGCAGGGCAGCAAAAAGGGAGCTCAGCATGAGCGTGACTTGTTGGTGGCAAGCTGGGGAGGCAACACAAGCAGTAGGTGTACAAGCAAATCTACCTCCGCTCCTGAAGATTGAATAACATTCTGCTCTTCTTTCAGGGCTTTGCTTGGCTCCTCCACGCTTCTAATGTTGATGCGTCTCCTTCGAGATGCCAAGGAACCAAAAGAGGGTCTCTTCTCCTTTGGGGGTTGCGGTGTGAATTTAGATGGGTAAGGCTGACATCCACCAAGTAACTGAGCTACGGACGTGGACCTGCAGTGGGAGGGAGGGACACCTGCACCAGCAGCTCCTGGTCAGGATGCAGCCCCTGGCTGGGTGCTGGCACCTTGAACTGAGAAATGCTTTGATCCAGCCCTTCCCAGTCCAGGCTGGAGCAGGTCTGCTCTAAAGGCAGCCCAGGGATGACACTGAGGTAGCAGCAGTGCAGGCAGCTGCAACTGCTTGCACTGAGCAGCTACAGAGGACAGGGATGAACACCTTGTGGGGAGGCAAAAAGCACAGTGGGAGAGGGAAGGACAGAGAAGGCAAGCAAAAAGGTGAGATTTGAGGCACCAAGGGGCAGATCCAGCCAGTGACAGCCAGCACAGCAAACCCCAGAGCCCAACGTCAGAAACTCTGCAGCTCCACCAAGTATTTATCAGGAGTGTTCCCCTGACAGTGCTGGGGGGTTGGTTGACATTTTCCAACACTCCCAGGTGACTCAGGTCACATTCCCCATTTTAAATTGAAGCACGTGCTCAGGGCGACTCTGCCTGTGTTTCTAATGCCACGTGAGGGACACAGTTGAGTGCCTGCCTGTCACCCTGCTGAGCTGCAAGTGCTCCCCACACAGTCAAACACGACCTGGATGCTCCATTCCCAGACAGGCATTCAGTGCCTGCAATGACCTGCTCCCCAAAGAATCACTGTCTTTAGCTTTGTCGCTTGTGACCTAAGGCTGCGTTTCATTTCTGCGTGAGGGGCAGTCTCATCATAACCCCCAAGAGATCCCTAATCATCTACTCCACTGTCTTTAGTTCTAATGAATGGTTTGAGGCAACTTCCCAGGACTGTGGTGCCCAGACAATGACATTTTGCACTCTAAAGTAGAAACCCTCTTGGACACAGGAATAGGAGATGATGTGATGAACAGGTCCTGCTGTCCAGCAGTACAGAACTCATAAGGGACATGTTGCAGGGGAAAAGTCAAAAGGAGTAACAAGTGTCCCAAAAAAAGGGAGTGAAGAATCCAAGGTGTACCCTGAATGCTGACCCCTGGGAAATAAATTGTCCAGGCAGTAAAGGAGATATCTCAGAAAAGAAGGAAAGGGAAGGGAACAAGATGTTCAGCATCAGCCCAGGCACCAGGTAGCTCTTCCTCTGGTGTTGGGACTTTCTGGGCATCCTCCAGCACAATGCCAGGGAGGAAGGCAAGGAGCAGAGAGCAGCAACTGCAGAGAGGACCCATCCCAAAGCAGAGGGGCCAAAAGGGCCTCCAGCAGCACTCTGGGAGCTGGGACTAGGAGCCCTTCATCGAGGTGGACATTGCCTCAGGCCACAGAGGTCTGAGAAAGCAGCGTTCACCTCAGCTTTCCTTCCCAGGGGAAACCACTGGGGGCTACGCAGCACCAAATTGGTGGAAAACCTATTCCCTGAGCATCCAGCCTGAGCACAGCTGGTCAGTGTTAGTTGAACAAGGAAAAGCCAGAAGCAGTCTGTCAGATCCCAGGCAAACAGCTTTGTTCTTTGCCAAGTACAAACAGGGCACCAGGAAGAAGAGCTCCAAGGAGAGGGCAAAGGTGCACATACCTCAACCTGGGCTCCTGGCTCTCGGACTGGATCGACCAGTGGTAGTGGACAGGAAGTAAGCTGCAGTTGGTCATCTCCAGAGAACGCACTTCTTTTAGAGTACCAACCATGCGGCAGCCAAACTTCAGGGTGCTGGGCTGGATTTGGAGATTTGAGAAGCAGGCTTCTTCACGAGGGATGGTACGGGACATCAAGGAGGTGTCAATGAGGTGAGGGATATCGGAGAAGGGAGAGCCTAGGAAAAGGACACAAATGTCCATTGAGGCACCAATTATGGCATGACTCCTGGTG
>NW_024366933.1:0-694 GCF_014805655.1 Passer montanus
TTGACTTCATTCAGTCTTATACTCATCAGGTTATTAAATACATGGGGAAATATATTCTTTGTTTCATTAAGAATGCATTATTAATTAGAAAGGCACAGCTTAATCAGAGTCACTGCTGATACCAACATTACTTGGGTAAGTTCAAAGTACTGACACGAGACCATCATAGCAAAAGCAATGTTCAACAGAGCCTCAAAAATAAAGACACAGATCAAAGTTTTTCAGATGTCCTACAGTTGCTATAATATCTCCAGAAGGAGGAGCAAACGGAAGATAACACAGGAAATTTTAAACCCACTCCTATTATTTTCTTAACTTTCTTATGGACAACAGAAAACTCCTAATACAGGGAATGAAATGCAGTTTTTATACCTGAGTCATAAGTCGTCCACTCGGTTTCAACCAGATCCAGTGCTCAGTGGAATCCTGGAAAGAGTCAAATTATCAGTATGAAATTTAAATTGCATTCAGGAAAGTACATAATTTTTCTCCATTCCCCTCCCTCCTCAACACCAAGTGAGAAAGGCTCCATTTGAAAGATAATTATTACAAAATTATGCTTGGACAAAATAAGTTCACTACAAGTTCCAGCAGAAAGAGAAAGGAGAGCAGAATTAGATGTTGTCAAATAATATAAAATCCAGCTCATGCTTTCCCCAAAAGCCTCATTTAATTCATCCAGGATTAAAAAAAA
>NW_024366933.1:703-3421 GCF_014805655.1 Passer montanus
AAAAAAAAAAACCAAAACAAAAACCAAAAAAACCCACCATATAATAAAAATTTCACAAATTTCGTTAAATACTATCATTTCTATTTGAAATAATCATTATTATGCTTTTCAGAAGTGAATTACCAAGTCTTCTGCACTCATCTTCCCAAAATCTGATTCTAACTGCTTGCCAGTTTAATCCCTGAGGAAGCAAAAGTAGCCCCATGTGTCTCAGGATCAATAGAAACTAAACAACAAAGTCTGACAAAATATATTAAATTGTCAATAAAGTCAATAAATATTTTCCACTGTAGAGACAGCTATCACCAGCCTGTGAATTTTGCTAGGGCAGGTTTAGTGAAGAAAAACCGAGGTCTTTAACTACCAAATCAGTTAGGAGTTGTTCTACTCTACTGCCAGCATGAGGTGAGTATAAACAGCACATTGTTCACAGTGTCACCCACAAAGAACTCCCCTTTGAAATGAAGGCTGGTTTTGAGTTTGCCCAAACAGATGAAAGTTCACTGGTACAGCACAGTGATGGCAGCACGGCCAGTCTCTGCAGTGGAAAGCTGAGAAGCAGCAGCAGATTCCTGATCACATCTCCCAGGCTGGGTGTGCAGGGTTGCTGTGGTGGCCTGGCCCTCGCTGGCCGCACACTTCCAGCCACCAGCACTTCTTCTCAGAAGGACAGGGGAGAAAATAAGAAAAGCAGGAACTGGAAAGCTCAGGCTAAAGTCAGGGAGGTCACTGATGAAAGAGACCTAACTTGAAAAATCTTATTCATCACCAATTAAAATGAATATTTAGTTCTATTATTATGCACTATTATTAGATAGTCAGAGACAGCCAGCCTGAGCCCAAGCATGCTGCAGCATTGGGGCCAGGCAGTGCCTATCTCCCAGGGGCTGATTTACCCATCGTTCTCAAGGGAATTTATCTGCAGTGAGTTCCACAGCAGAGCTGCCAGGCTGCCAATAAAAATATCTCTGGCTAAGAGTCAAACCCTAATACATAAACCATCTTAAATGACGAATGAGACCTGCAGCATTTGATTGACCTTCAATGCCCTGAGAAGATTGCAAATTCCCCAAGATTCAGGAGTTCCCAAAATACAAAGCAAAGGAATGATTTTATTTGAAATAGGCCTATAAAATTTGAGTTCTTAGATTACACATGAAAGAAGGGGGAAAAAATCCCACCACAACCCTCAAATGCAGTTTTAGATCCTTCTTTGAAAATCTGGTTTAAAAAGAGAGGAATGGATACAATCTTGCCCTCACCTGGAGATTTTAATGAACTAAAACCATTTCAAGTCTGTGAAGAAAGCCCTACCACAATCTCTGTCAAATAACATTTTATTTCATTTTTTTTCTTCTCATTACCACTTCAGAGCAGTCTAAATAACAGCAAATAAGGAAATCCAAGTTGCAATTCCAGCACTAAGCTTTGGAGTCCCGTGTTGCCTTCAAACAAATGTATGAAACAGAAACTTGATGCTTAATACTCTCCAATCCATATAAGCCATTTATTTGCATATCCTTGGTCTGCTAAAGCTCTAACTTGCATTTCTGTCAGCAGAGGGGCCTGATTCCTGCCTTGCCCTGATACAGATCAGCAGCCTGGACCCTGACTGTCTGGGTGGCTCACGCTTAGCTCATTAAAACTCTTGGCTTTCATCTCTGTAACACTGCCCTTGCTGAACCCAGTCTGAGGCACTGAGCAGCCCCACACCCTCTGCAGTTTGCATTATTGATACCTGCCCCTCCTTTAGGATGCTTAGCAAAAACAACTCAGATCAAATGCTGCCCATGTCTGCCTCAAAGAGCAGCTCTCTGGGTTTTCTACTCCTATTTTCAGGACATTCTCTTTCTAATGCTGTGACAGCTGTGTACTTGAACATCTACAACAAACTACAGTCATAGGCCAGAAACATGATTGTAAGGGATTATAAATGAAAAATACTTTTTGCTTACTAGAACTGGGTTTTTTTTGGCTTGCTTTAATAATTTGAGCTCTGCTGTGGTGCCAGTGATGCAGTGTGAACAGCTGGGTTTCCCAAGAGCCCTGTGATGCTTATTCAGGTTCCCAGAGGAGATGTAAGTGAAGAGCTAAATCAATCTGTTACACACCATAAAGCTGGGGATGCACACACCACACACACTGAAGCCTTCCCAAGCAGCAGCTCCCTGCCCCACCTCCAGACCCTAAAGGAGCACCCAGACAGGACACCAGCAGGAGGTGATGGTTGCAGGTCCTGTCTCTTGGAAACAAAACTACACCAAACTGTTAGTAATTCCACCTAAAATGCATTCTGCATCTCCTGTTAACTGATAGCTGTTCACCTCTGGAGTTTTGCTGCTATCAAACAGTGCCCAGCAACAATTTTACTGCAAAATGTACTGATCTTACTCTTAGCTTCAAAACAATGCATGGGCTTGCTTCTTTTCAAAGCCTGCCCATTTTTTGATTAAAAATAGAAAAACACTCTTCATATGTATCATGACTGTTAAGCCTTGTCTATGTTTTCAGCTTCTCTTATTCAACTTTTAAGGTAATGAAACTTACTGACATGGGATTTCAAAGCAGGTGGTAGACAAGGCATGGGAAGGTAGATGTGGTTTGAGAATCCTCAGTACCAGCAGACAATTTGCTAAAGCTGAACTATTTTTTTTTCCAAGCAAAATAACCCCTTAGTGTCTTGATCTTGCCTGGTGTTTCCAGCAAGAACACCATTAG
>NW_024366933.1:4815-5018 GCF_014805655.1 Passer montanus
TGATTTGTGCTTTGAGGTTTACCCCTGGTACACAAAGATCCTGAATCAGTATTTACTGCTCGTATTTCTGTTTTAAAATTGGTATGCAGGCACCACATCCATAATGCAATGTTTCTGAAATCTGAGAGCTAAGACTCTCTTCCCAATTAAAATGCAGCAAGCAGATTGGTTTTAACACTCAGTGGCATTCTTTTTATGGACTC
>NW_024366934.1:0-492 GCF_014805655.1 Passer montanus
AGTTCAGCCCCCCAGCACTAAAGATGGGACGGGTGCTGGTGGACACTGATGGGGTGGAGGCCACAGTGGTGGTGAAGAACCCATGTGACTTCCCCATTGAGTTTTACTCCCTGGACTTTGATCAGCAGTACACGCCTGGAGAGACAGGCTGTCCTGTGGCACAATCCAGGGCACTGTCCTGGGAGACACATGGGTTGGAAGGACCACAGATGTGTGAACTTGAGCAGATAAGAGGCAAATGACAACACCCTGCTGCCCATGGCCTGGCAGTTGCGTGGGCTGAATGACCTATTTGAGGCCTTCTCCTTATCACAAGATAAGGGCATCATTGATCCCCACACAGAGTTTCAAGTGACACTGCATTTCCAGGCCAAGCAGACTGGCAGCATTGAGAAGACCCTGCAGCTAGAGGTGAGAGGGACTGCGTTCTGCCTGGCCCAGCAGGGCACACTGAGCACAGGGGCAGAGTCGGGAAGAGCTGCACCTGACAGA
>NW_024366935.1:0-2297 GCF_014805655.1 Passer montanus
CCCTGCCCTTCCTACAGAAATTGTACTCAAACTCTTGTCCTCCTCCAGTATCAAGTTATCATTATTCCACATTCCAACATCCTAGAGTCTGTTAACTACCCTTCTTCTTTTTCAACCTTTTTCTCTTCTTTTTTTCACTATTTCCTATTTTTCCTCTTTTTTTCCTCTGATTTAACACACTTTGGACCACACGAGGTGTACAAACATGACTAGTTTATCCCTAAAAGTAAAGTCCACAGCCTTTTTTTCTTCTGGTACAACTCCCATTTCCAGTCTCTTCCCAAGAAGATGATGCCTGCCCCAGGAACCAGCAAGACATCTATCCCCATGCCAGTCTCTCTCGTAATTACTCCATTCAATGACAGGGAATTTAAACCATTCTCCTTCTGCCCCTGCCACCTCCACCGTCTCACCACCCATGTCACATCTCCCTGGAATCTCCACCACACAAGTTCTCTCTGCCCCAGAATCAACCACAAATGCCAATACTTCCTCTTGGGGGCCTGCTTCCCAAGTTATCGAATGCTCCAGATGGCATTCATCCCCCAGAAATGAGAGCCCATGATCTTCTCACTCCTTTACAGGGCACTTCCCCTGAAGCACCTCCAAGTCGCCCTCTAAGTGTGGGTGCCCTCCCCTGCTGCAGCACAAAGAGGCATCCCCAGTCCTCTCCTGGACCCTGACCACAGCGGGGCTCTGCCCCTCTCCTGGACCCCTCCCACAGATACAGCGGGAGCTGGAATCACCAAGGGAGCAGAGACAAGAGCAGGGCTCGGAAGTGGGGCTGGAACCAATAAAGGACAGAGCTAGGAGCAGAAGTCAGCAGGAAAGCCAGAATAAACAAGGAAACAGAGGGAGGAGCAGGCGGCTCCAGAGTCAAGGCGGGGATGGGAGCGATCACGATCAGTACGGGCAGGGAGAGCTGAAACTCCTGACACAGGCAGGGAAGCTGATACGGGTAGGGAGACTGGAGCTCCTGGCAGGAGCAGAGAAACTGGAGACAGGAAGAGACAACATTTCCAGGGGCTCCCAGCCCCTTTCTCTGTCTCCCTGTCTCATTTCCCCATGACAAATCCATTCCCCTGACATCCAATCCATTCCCCTGACAGCCTGAACACCTCCCACTCTTCACAGCACAAAAAAATACAATCCACCTTCTTCCAGAAAAGTTAAACTTTAAATCCACAATCCATATCACATACACTTTCATTCATTCACACTCACTCCCTTTTATTTAATATGTCTCACTCACTCACTCACTCACACTCACAACAGGACAACACAAAAATAAGGTACCTTTGTTCTCAAATCACTTGTTAATTTCCACCCACGGGTATTACAAAATCTCAAAATGTTACTGGTCAAGCCTGGATGCTCTTGAGTATCCCTCAATCCAGCTGTGTTGTTCAACCCTGGACGTTCTCGGGCATATCCTCAATCCAGCAGAATTTTGTTCAACCCTGGATGCTCTTGGGCATATTAATCCCTCAACCCAGCAGAATTTTTAGGGGCCCCCTCCACTTTTTATCCCACTTTCCCAGAGGATTGTGTCAGGAAAACCCTCAGCTCCTGTCCTCCAAGGGGTCCAACCCCTCCCTGGGACTCTGTCCCAGTTACCCTGGGAGATTCTCTCACTCCTCGTCCCTTTACTGGCCCTTTTTCTCACAAAAGAACGGAACTGCAGCCTGGGAGACTCCTCACTCACCCTGCAGGTCTGGGATAACTAGCCCTTGTCTCACTCACACACACTCATCACCCCAAAAGAATACTTACCAACCCTCTTTTCTTCTTTGGGTCTTCGTGCACAAGAATTTGTGGGGTTACCACAGTTTTAGGGAGCCTTTTCCCTTTCCTTGATGTGTCTCCTTTTGCCCACTGGGTGCTCTACCTGCAACCAATCTCTGCCAGAAGAAGCCAGCGAGGCCGCTGAATCTGGGCAGGGCACGCCCCCCGCTCTGCGGCCCCTGGGGTCTCGCAGGTGAGGTGTTAATCCCAGATGAGTCCCCAGATGTGAAAAACACATTCACTCTCCTGTGGAAATGTAAAAGGTTCAACAAAGGACAATAGGAGACAAAGACAGAAAAGCAAAGATTACGGCCAGGTGCATCTTGGCACTGAGCCAACAGCACACCCTTACCTTTGAGGATACCCCTTCAATCAGCCTGTTGCATATTCACACACACTAATGCATATTCATATTTTCCCATAAACTAGTTTACATATGCCAGGAACTATTTTGCATGGCCCATCCTTGGCTCTGCCGTGTTTCTTGGCTCTGGTTTTCGCTCCTTCTCTTT
>NW_024366936.1:0-761 GCF_014805655.1 Passer montanus
CAGGAGTGATCCCAGGGAAGAGCCCGAGCCTGGGCAGCCCCGAGGGTCAGGGTGGGCAGGGTCCCGGGGCTGGGCCCCACGCAGCACATACCGTACTTAGCTGCCTTTGCTGCTGCTGCTGCCGACGGCACCCCTGGGGACAAGGGAGACACAGACCCTCAGCCACCATGGCCCTGCAGAGCCGGGCCACGGGGACAGGGCTCCAGGAACAGTCACCTGCCACCCCGGGCACACCTCCGACACCGGGCACTGCCCCGGGGACACCTCCAACACCGGGGACCAAGCCAGGGACACCTCCGACTCCGGGCACGAGGCCGGGGACGCCACCCACACCGACACCGGGAACGCCGGCGCCTGCGGGAACAGGAGGGACAAATCAGAGCTGGCTGCAGCAAGAGCTCATGGTGGCACCTGCCATGGCTCAGTGTCACCATTGTGGCCTGGAGAGCAGAGCATGCACGGCCTCATCCTGGAGAGACACCAGTGGGACAGGGCAGGGCAGGGATCGGCCCCGTGACTCTGCCAGCGAATGCCAGGAAGTCACCAGCACAGGGACCACAAGGAGCCTCATCCTCACAGGGCCCAAGGTGCTCCTTGTCACAGGGACATCAAGGCTTGCAGCCAGAAAGGCCATGGAGGAGAAGTGGCTGGCTCTCCCAGCAGGTGTCTGGCAGGGCACTGGTCAGGCTGGGGAGCTCACAGCCTGGACCTGCTGGCACACGTTAGTGCCACACGGACCAGCACCAGGTCACTTTTGCAAG